>NC_066526.1:20082141-20104641 GCF_024679095.1 Eriocheir sinensis | reverse complement strand
TTTCTACGGTTGTTAAGTCGTTCACACACCTCTAATATGATTTCTAACGTTATTCATCATTCTTACACTTGACTTATCTATCCTAAACTCACCACATTTCTTTCTATCATCGTTCTCCGCATCATTCCTCCACGTAACTCCCACCCACTACGTCATCGCTACACTTACTAATCATTTTTACAGGTGTTAGGTCGGCAGCGCACCTCTATATAATTCATTTCTAACCTTATCTTTCATTCCCACACTTCACGTATCTATCCTGCACTCACCATATTTTTTCCTATCCTCTTTCTCCGCATCATAACTCTATTTACCAATGCTACACTTGACCTTTCTATCCCACCCCTCACCACATTTCTTTCCCTTATCGCTCCCCGCATCATTCCTTCACGTAACTCCCTCACTAAGTCATCAGCACACTCACTCTATCGCCCCTCGGCTCGTCAAACCACTTGCACATTCGCTCTTATCTGCGCCAAACTCTCCCCGTCACCGCCGCGCCGACTGTAACATGTCCTCGACTTGTCTTATCGCTCACACACGTTATGTAATTTTCAACACGTGCCAAAGCGTCCCCTCGCCCTCTCCATCACTTCAAGGACGCCCGACGCCCACACATCACTCTCCTGGACGTGCAAGAGCCGCCTCAACCCCACCACGACCCCGTCCCGACCTCACGTTCCTGATGATCTTGCAAAGTGACGAAAGGGGTGAGTCAGCGTCTGTCTCCGCTCGTCGACGAAATAAAAGTTAACTGGTTGTGTTTTTTTGTTTCTACTTTTTTTCACGTTGATTTTAAAGGAGAGAGACCCAGGTACGGAACCCGACTAAAAAATATATATGTTAAATGCTACGCTTCCATGTATCATTGAAGAAGTCCAAAAGAGGTTACAAATTAAGTTTTATAGATGAGCTTAGAATTTGTCTTTATTTTCTCATGTTAATTTTAAAAGAGACAGAGCCAGGAGAGGAACGTAACCATAAAGAAAATACAGAATACTGGTCCCGCTGAAACTACTGGAAAAGCCAAAAAAAAAAAAAAAAAAAAAAGGAGGTTATTCATTTAGTTTTTTCATGGTATTTTAGTTTCTTTTTATATTTTGACTTTTATGTTTTTGCTTTTTATATCTATTTTCTAACTTTTCATGTTTTTTTTCATATTTCTTTTATGTTATTTAGTTGTAAAGTTAGTTTTTCATCAATTGAGTTTCTTTATCTCCTATCAGTTTAGTTTTTTACATATAGATGCGTCCACCGGTACTTGTTGTTTTATTTCCTCATTTCCTCCATCACACAATAAGTGCATCCAGCTAACTTACTGTGCCTCTCTATCCACTTCTGTCTGCCCTTGGATCTACCTCAGCCTCAACACGGTAAAACTTCTGACTACGAGTGTTCTTCCAATAGGCCAAAAGGATCACCCTCAACACGGTAACACTTCTGACTACGAGTGCTCTTCCAATAGGCCAAAAGGATCACCCTCAACACGGTAACACTTCTGACTACGAGTGCTCTTCCAATAGGCCAAAAGGATCAGCCTCAACACGGTAACACTTCTGACTACGAGTGTTCTTCCAATAGGCCAAAAGGATCAGCCTCAACACGGTAACACTTCTGACTACGAGTGCTCTTCCAATAGGCCAAAAGGATCAGCCTCAACACGGTAAAACTTCTGACTACGAGTGTTCTTCCAATAGGCCAAAAGGATCAGCCTCAACACGGTAACACTTCTGACTACGAGTGCTCTTCCAATAGGCCAAAAGGATCAGCCTCAACACGGTAACACTTCTGACTACGAGTGCTCTTCCAATAGGCCAAAAGGATCAGCCTCAACACGGTAAAACTTCTGACTACGAGTGCTCTTCCAATAGGCCAAAAGGGAGCCACTCTCCATAACGTAACCCCTTTCTCTCATCTCGCCATTAAAGCTGCTTGATACCAATGAAATGTTGATTCAAGGTTCTTTTTTATCTATGCCATTTGATAGCTACACGTGTTGTTGCCGTGGGTAAGGTCAAGGCTGGCAAACATTTATTCATTATTATTATTATTTTTGACGCATGATTAATGAAACCCTGATTTTTTTTTTTTTTACATTAAAGGAAACGGCTCAAGGGCAAACACATATGAGAACAAAAAGCTAGCTAAGCACCAAAAGAGAGGTCAATTTCAGGTGATGCAGCCACTAACCACTCACTCTAACGAACCACTAACCATCATCCACACTAACCAATCCCTAACTACTCTAACTACCTGCTAACCACTCACCACTAACAATCATCCACACTAACCAATCCCTAACTACTCTAACTACCTGCTAATCACTCATAACTAACCATCAACCACGCTAACCAATCCCTAACTACTCTAACTACCTGCTAATCACTCATAACTAACCATCAACCACGCTAACCAATCCCTAATTACTCTAACAACCTGCTAATCACTCACTACTAACCATCATCCACACTAACCAATCCCTAACTACTCTAACTACCTGCTAACCACTCACCACTAACCATCATCCACACTAACCAATCCCTAACTACCAACCATCATCCACACTAACCAATCCCTAACTACTCTAACTACCTGCTAATCACTCGTAACTAACCATCAACCACGCTAACCAATCCCTAACTACTATAACTACCAGCCACTCTAACTACCTCTTAACCACTACCTAACCACTAACCACTAACAAATCACTAACCAACAGCCACTCTAACCAACGACTCGCCACCAGTCACTAACCACTAACTCTACTCAGGACGTGAAAGCGTTGTGAAAGTAGTGACTCCTTTTAAATCACCACTAATATGATGAAGATGTCACGTCCACCCACTGACACGATCCCCGACTCTCTTACGTCTTATATAAGTGTTTAAGAGATTCAAATACCTTCTTACCTCACTTTAAAGAGTCTATTCCGCCTTGATCCTCCTTCGGCTTCATGTCTAACAACCTCCGCGAACGTCTTAATATACACAAAGGGCTTCGGATTCTCCCGCCTTGGCCTTCACCTCACAGGAATAGTAGCGATCTCAAAATAACACGCCAAAAGAACCCACCGCCGCCTAAAAATAAAGCGATAAAAATAGTCATAACCCGAAAATGTATCGCCGAAATTACGTGGCCCCAGAAATATAGAGGAACGAAACGCACCGGCCGCACATAAATAGATCTATAGACGTTTTGAAGCCTCCTGAAACACCGCAGCTATAAAAAAGAAAAAACATACCCAGTGCCCAAGATAATTTACGTGTCCCAGAAAATTTAATATAGACGGAATGAAACGCATCTGCCGCCCATAAATAGATCTATAGACATGTTGAAGCGTTCTAAAATGACACACCTATATAAAAAATTCATATACACTGCCTTAGAGAAAACCGAATAAATAAACTAATAATGAGAAAAGAAGTAATATAAGTAAATAAATAGGAAAGCTGAAACGAATAAATGATCAAAGACTGAGAGAAGAAAGACGAAAGCAAATAGAAAGAAAAGCTGAAAAATAAATAAAACTAATGATGAAAAAGAAGAAAAAAAAACAAGTAAATAGAAACTGAAATCAATGAACGGAAGATTGAAAAAAACACAACTTAAGACAACACTGAATACAAAAAAAAAAAAAAGTAAATAAAAATATAAAACAAGCAAGAAATAAATAAGTTAAAAATGAAAAAAGAATAAAAATAACACGAACAAACAAACACACACAAAAAATCACAAACCAAACAAAAAACAAACACTAAAACCATGAAAAAAAGTAAAAACGAAAAACAAAACATAAACAAAGAAAAGATAACGCAAGAAAATAACCAAACACCACAAAACAAACAAAACAAAAAACAAAACAAAACAAACTCGGTAAAAAAAAGGAAAATAAGAAACGAAAAAACAAAAAAAAAAGATAACCAAGAAAATAACCCACCACAAAAAAAACATCACCAAACCAAGAAAAAAGTAAAAAAGGAAAAAGAAAAAACAAAAAAGGAAAAAAAAAATGGAGCCATCCGCCCCAGCGCCGCTCAACACAGTCATCAGGGAGCGAATTCCACACGCTGAGCAAATTAAAGTCACGTCAATAGGTCGCCATGTTACCTGTGTGTGCTGATTACCTGCCGTTCCGCACCTGCTCATTAGCTTCGATTCTACACCTGTGACACCCTTTTACCTCCCTCCCTCCCCCCCTTAATGTCCCTCCCTTACCTACCTCCCCCCCTCCTTCCCTCACACCTGATCCCGATGCACTAATTATCTCCGGGTAAACACGGTGAAAACAAAGGCAAATATCAGGTACACAAGCGCAGTATCCGCAGAAAACGAGGCCCGGGCGAGTGTTTTTAAGGAGTGACTTTCGTGTTTTCCGGAGACGTCTGGAGTGTATGAGTGTGTATGAGTGTGTGTGTGTGTGTGTGTGAGTGAAATAATAATGGCGTGTTCAAGTGGAGGAGGAGGAGGAGGAGGAGGTGTGTTGGAGCAGGAGGAGGAGGAGGAGGAGGATTCCAGAAGGGAAAGCGAAGAGGAGGAGGAGGAGAAGAAGAAGAAGAATGAATAAGAAGAACAAGAATAATGGGAAATAATGAATGTATTGCAGAAGGGAAAGAGAAGAGGAAGAGAGAAGAGTAAGAATGAATAAAAATAAGAATAAGGGAAAGACGGAGTGAATGTAGAGCAGGAAAGGAGAGGCAGGAATAAGAGGATGTGCATAAAAGGAAGAAAAAAAGGAAAAACAAATGAACGAAGGATAGGAGAGGAGGAAAAATAGAAGAAAAAAAGTAATCAGATAAGAGACGGGATAATTAGGGAACGTAAGAACACCTGCAAGAAACAACAACGATGGAGTAATTAGTATTGAAGAGGATCATTAAAAAATAAAATAAATCAACGTGCAAAGAAGATAAGATAAGAAGATAATATAAGGTGAATAAAGATATGTAAAAATACGCGGAAAAGGTATGTTATAGAAGAATTATATAGGGAAGAAAGTATATATAGTAAGAACTTTTTATAATTGATAGAAAAAACAACAAAAAATATATGAATGAAGAAAACGATAAAATACAAAAGAAAACTAGCGAGAAAAAATAAAAGCCAGTGAGAAAAAAAAAGGGAAAACAAAACCAAGAATTGAAACAGAAGATAAAAAGGAAAGAAAATATAAAAAAAAGAAAGATGAGGAAAAGGAAGATAAGGAGAACAAAAAGAATGAAGTAAAAGGAGAACGAAAGGAAAAATAAGGATCAAAACAGAAGATAAAAAGGAAAAACTACATAAAAAAAGAAAATTGAGGAAAATAAATAAAAAAACAGAAAAAAAGGGAGTAAAGTAAACGAAAAATGAAAGAAAAAATAGAAGATCAGAGGAGAAAAAAGCAAAGGAGACAAAAAAGAAAACAAAGACAACATGAAAAAAGAAAACAAAACAGGAAAAGAAAAAAAAACAGAAAAAAAGGAATAAAGTAAAAGGAATAAGAGAAAAAAGTAGATCAGAGAAGTTATAAAATCAAGGCAAACGCATTAAAGTTACTGAACCACGAAGCGAGAGAGTTAAGTGCAGAGATGGTGATGTTGGTGTTGGTGATAGTGAAGGTGATGGTGCTGATGGTGGTGATGATGGTGGTGATGGTGATGATGGTGGTGGCGATGATGGAGGCGAGTCGGAATTAGATCAGCACCATTAACCACACACACACACACACACACACACACACACACACACACACACACACACACACACACACACACACACACACACACACACATGCTTCCCCCTTACCTTCTCTCCCCCCCTCCCCCTTAAACTTCCTCACACCCCCTCTCAATCTTCCCCAGAAACACCTGTCGACCCCCCTCCCTTGCCCCCCTAACCCCCCACCCACCACCCTAATTACACATCTGCTAACTTTCCAAACCTTCACATACCTGCAGTTTTATTCACCTCATTTTTTTTTTCTCTCCCCATAACTTTCCCATCCACATATGTCACCCGTGAACTTCCTTTTCCAACACCTGGCATTCCAAAGTTGCAACACACCTGGAACCTATATGTCAACACCTGTAATCACACTACAAAGCCCGAACACCTGACAACACCGGTTTACACCTGTCCTTCAGTCGCCGTCCCGTTGCCTCACACCTGACCTCACCTGTGTTTGTTTGTGTCCCCTCTCGCAACACACCTGTGGACAAATAAAAACAGCAATTAGTAACACAGGTAGGGCGAGATGGATTAATAAAACGGTAAATATATACAGGGTGAACGCACGCACACACACGCACACGCACACACACACCCACACACACACACAGACAGACACACACACTGCCAGAACACAAGATATATTTAGAAACTTTCCCGAAAAAAAAAATATATAGCTACATAGTTCACGGTGCAGTACAGACACATATATAATAATTTTAAACCTCGGCTAAACCAACAGAAAATAAAATAAAACAAAAAAATAAAAAGAGGTGCAGGAAAGAACGTCCGCCCACCGCCGCCCACCACATCAACTGTGCCGAAAATAAACCAGAGTCGGATTTTTGAGTTGATAAAATGGTACGCGAAAATAAAAAATAAATCTTACTAAAAAACAATAAAGGAAAACTTAATAAAAATACCTGAACACTCTCTCTCTCTCTCTCTCTCTCTCTCTCTCTCTCTCTCTCTCTCTCTCTCTCTCTCTCTCTCTTAAGGGGAGCGAAAGTGAATATTCAAAGTGGATAATTATAATGAGGACGGTGAGTCTTAAATTAGAGCGAGGAGGAGGAGGAGGAGGAGGAGGAGGAGGAGGAGGAGGAAAGAAAGGGAAGGAAGGGATGGAGAAAGAGGAGGAAAGAGAAGAAAGGAATGGAGATGGAAGAAGAAAGACAGAGAAGGAAGGAGAAGAGGAGGAGGAGGAGGAAAAAAATAGATAGATAGATAGAGAAAGAAAGAAACTGAAAGAGAAACAGAGAAAAAAACAGAAACAGAGACAGACAGACAGACACAGAAGAGAGGAAACACGTGACGAACTAACAGTGAAGGGAGAGGAAGGGAAAGGGAAAGAGGAGGAGTAGGGGCTGGGGGGGCGTTGCATGACCAAGAGGTGCCAGTCACGTCCTGTTTGGTCTGACCTTTCGAATGACGGGTCAGGGAGAGTTGCATGATGACCCGGAGAGGGGGGAGAGAAGGGGAGAGGGGAGGGGGGTCAGGTGGTCAAGGGAGGAGGAGGAGGAGGAGGAGGAGGAGGGGAGGAAGAGGAGGAAGGGGATATTAACCTGTTGATATGATAGGTAAAAAAAAAAAGTATGGGGAAGGTGAGTGGAGGTTGTCATGGTTACTGTATGGTGGTGGTGGTGGTGGTGGTGGTGAAAGTGTTTGTGTAATGTTGGTGAATCCTGATTGTGGTGGTGGTGGAGTCCTTCTGGGTGTGGTGGTGGTTGCGGTAATGTGTATGAGTCATTGTGTTGGTGGTGTTGACGGTGGTGGTGGTGGTGGTGGTTGTGGTCATTGATGCGGTGATGATATTAGCCTCGATGATGAAATAAATGATGAAGGGGTGATGGGATTGGTGTTATTGATGGGGATATTGGTGTTGAGAATGGTGGTGGTGGTGGTGGTTGTGGTCATTGATGCGGTGATGATATTAGCCTCGATGATGAAATAGATGGTGAAGTGGTGATGGGATTGGTGTTATTGATGGGGATATTGGTGTTGAGAGCGGTAGTGGTGGTGGTGGTGGTGGTGGTGGTGTATGAATTTAATAAGACAGGGAGTTTATAGATTAGACTTTCCTGAAATAGCTACAAGTTAATGAATATTCAAGCGAGAGAGAGAGAGAGAGAGAGAGAGAGAGAGAGAGAGAGAGAGAGAGAGAGAGAGAGAGAGAGAGAGAGAGAGAGAGAGAGAGAGAGAGAGAGAGAGAGAGAGAGAGAGAGAGAGAGAGAGAGAGAGAGAGAGAGAGAGAGAAAAGAAAGAAAAAAATGAAAAGGAAAGAAAGAAAGAAAGAAAGGAAGAAAAGAAAGAATGAAAAAATGAAAAAAATAGAAAAAGAAAGACAAAGAGAAAGAAGAAATAAAAATAAAAGAAAACAAGAGAAAGAAAAGAAAGAATGAAAAAGAAAGTAAAAAAAGAGAAAAAAATAAACTTACACAATTTTCAAAGTACACGTATAAAACTTGACCCAAACGACCACTTACTCCCTCTTCGCTAACTTTTCCTCTCCTACTTTTTTTTTTTCTCTCATTCGTTTCATTTCACACGCACGCACTCACGAACTTTCTGCTTTTCCCTAACACTAAACAAACCACACGGGACAAATTTAATTCATCACAACTTCGTTTCAGCATCGCACAACCGGGGCACGTTCCCTCCTCCTCCTCCTCATCCTCTTCTCACTCCTCTTCTCTCCGTTCTCCTTCATCTCTTGTATCTTCTCCTTCTTCTCCGCCTCCTTCTGCATCGCCTCCTCCTACTCCTCCTCCTTCTCTTATACTTTAATTTCTTCCTCCTCCTTCTTTACTTCTTCCTTCATCATCTCCTCCTTCTTTTGCATCTTCTTCAGCATTTTCTCTTCCTCCTCCTCCTCTCACCCTCCTCCTTGCCCTCTTGCAGCTTTTCTTCCTTCTTTTGTTTCATCTTCTGCATCTTCATCATCGTCTCCTCTTACACTTCCATCTTCTTCTCTTCCTCTTCTTGCTCTTCATCTTTCTCCTCTTGTATCTCCTCCTCTCTCTACTCCTCCTCTTTCTCCTCCAACACCGCCTTCTCTTCCTCCAGCATATTCCTCCTTCTCCTCCTCCTCGTTTTCGTCCTGCTCTTAATGCTTGGAGTTCGCTGTGACACGTGTAATTCAGGTGCGAGAGGGGCGTGTCTGAAGGTGAATGACCGACCGAGAGTAACTGAAAGCAGGGGCGAGGGGAAGGGAATGTGTGAGCGTGAGTGACAGTGAGTGAGAGTGAGTGAGAGTGACAAGGAGACGCTGGAGGTATGAAAGTGCGTAGGAATGTTGACTTGAAAGAGGAAGAGGAGGAAGAGGAGGAGGAGGAGGGGGAGGAGGAGGAGGAGGAAAGGAAGAGTGAGTGAGTGGAGTTGAAAGTGAGTGAATGTGACGAGCGCTGAGAGAGAGAGAGAGAGAGAGAGAGAGAGAGAGAGAGAGAGAGAGAGAGAGAGAGAGAGAGAGAGAGAGAGAGAGAGAGAGAGAGAGAGAGAGAGAGAGAGAGAGAGAGAGAGAGAGAGAGAGAGAGAGAGAGAGAGAGAGAGAGAGAGAGAGAGAGATTGTGATGGACTCTCGACTTTACCCAGAAGAGGATTATAAATTTGTCACTCTCTCTCTCTCTCTCTCTCTCTCTGTCCTTTGCTTTTGTTTCATTTATCTTTCGACGCATAATAAAAAAAAGGAAAGAAAAATGAGAGCTGACAGAACCAACCGATGCCGAAAACGGAAATATGAACGAAACAAAGAAAACATGAACGAAACAGAGAAAAATGTCGAAAAGAATGGGATGAGAGAGAGAGAGAGAGAGAGAGAGAGAGAGAGAGAGAGAGAGAGAGAGGGCAGCGGACGACACTCGGGGGGCGGGGTCTGAGCGCGTGCAAAACCGTAAATGATTAAGGAAAAACGAAGAATAAAAGGGGAAAACAAAAACAGAGGAAAGAAGGAAAGGACAGAAAGGAAAAGGAAGAGGGAAACACCGCCACTCGGAAAAGGAAAAAAAAAGTGACGGTCGTGAGGAGGAAAAAGATAAGAAAAAACTACTAAAGTGAAATATACGACTCTGTCCAGCTTGAATATTTATGGCGGCACACACACACACACACACACACACACACACACACACACACACACACACACACACACACACACACACACTTGAACCACTTCTCTCTACACTTCATCTCTCCTACACTTCCTCCTCCTCCTCCTCTTCCTCCTCCCCTTCTCTTCTCCCTTCTCCTCCTTTACTCCCCCTCATCTCCCGTACTCTTCCTCCTCCTCCTCCTCCCCTTCTCTTCTCCCTTCTTTACTCCCCTCCATCTCCTCCTCTTCCTTCTATTCTCCTCTTTACTTCTCTGCACTTCATCTCTCCTACACTTCCTCCTCCTCCTTCTCCTCCTCCCCTTCTCTTCTCCCTTCTTCTTTACTCCCCCTCATCTCCCGCACACTTCCTCCTCCTCCTTCTCTTCTCCCCTTTACTTCTCTCCACTTCATCTCTCCTACACTTCCTCCTCCTCCCCTTTACTTCTCTTCATACTCCCTTATCTCCTCTACACTTCCTTTCTTCCCCATTCTCTTCTCCCCTTAACTTCTCTTCTCCCTCACTCCCCTTTTCTACCCCCATTTCGTCTGTCTGTCCTGTAATACCTGTTTCCCTCACACACTTTCCCCTCCCTGAACCCCTTCCTTACCACCCCCAACTCTTCTTCCTCCCTTGCATTTATTTGGCATTCCCCTTCTCTTACCCTTTTCAATATTATCAAAGTCACATGTCTACCCGTTTCCTCCCCTTCTTTAATTTCCTCCTCCCCTATACTTCACTAATTCTTCCCATCCCTTACCTCTTTCATAACATTAACGTAACCTGCCTATCATTTACCTATCCTCTTAAACATCTTCCCTTTTCTGCATTTCCTTCTCCCTTACACTTCTATAATACTTTCCTAACCCTGCCTCTCCCATATCATCAACAGTGCCTATCTCTCATTTACCTATTCCATTAAACTCCGTCATATCTTCTCTAACGTTTCCCTTCCACCTGCTTACCTATCCACC
This sequence comes from Eriocheir sinensis, assembly GCF_024679095.1. Classification (NCBI taxonomy): domain Eukaryota; kingdom Metazoa; phylum Arthropoda; class Malacostraca; order Decapoda; family Varunidae; genus Eriocheir; species Eriocheir sinensis. The sequence continues at coordinate 20,093,879 of NC_066526.1, read as the reverse complement.
TGCCTATCATTTACCTGTCCCGTCACCCCATCCACTATATCGATCCTGCCTGCTCACCTCTCTGTACCTGTCCCCTCACACACCTTCCCCTCCGTCATCCCATCCACAATATCGATCCTACCTGCTCACCTCTCTGTACCTGTCCCCTCACACACCTTCCCCTCCGTCATCCCATCCACAATATCGATCCTGCCTGCACACCTCTCTGTACCTGTCCCCTCACACACCTTCCCCTCCGTCATCCCATCCACAATATCGACCCTACCTGCTTACCTCTCCTTACCTATCCTCTCACACACCTTCCCCTCCGTCATCCCATCCACAATATCGACCCTACCTGCTTACCTCTCCTTACCAATCCACTTACACACCTTCCCCTTCCGTCATCCCATCCACAATATCGATCCTCCTTGTATACTTGCCTATCCTCCACCTAGTCTCCTCCCTCACCTCCAACAAACACCTCCCTTCCTCACCCCCAACAGACATCGCCCCCCCTTACCTATCTATTCTCCACCTGCCCCCCCAGCCCCCCCTTACACCCCTACACACACCGAGCTCCCGAAAAAGATCACCCATTCCCTGACTATGAAATCCCCACGTTCAATTAGCCGCCAGAGAGTGAACCTTTGACTCCAAATTGCGTCTCATTTTCAGCCTCGGCGGGTCATAGCGAGAGAAAATTAGGTCACGGTGGATCAGGGTGGGTTTGGGTGGGTCAACTTGAGCTCACGGTGGGTTTGGATGGGTCAGAGTGGGTTGGAGTTCGACAGGGTGGGTTAGGTTGGGTTACGGGAAAGTCATAGTGGGTTCAAGATGGGGTAGAAGTGGGGTCTCGTGGGTTAGGATTGGTTAGATTGGGTTACGGTGGTTAAGTATGGGTTTGGATGAGTTACAACAGGTTAGAATGGGATGGGAAGGGTCAGGATAGGATAGGGTGTGTAAGGGTGGGTCACAGGAGGCTAGGTTGGATCACAGTCGGTTCAGAATAGGTTAGAATTCGCTAGAGATGGTTAGAATGAAATCAGAATGCGTTAGAATAGGTCAAAATGAGGTCACACTGTGTTACCAAGGGCCACGTGGGTTAGAATGTGTAGCGGTGGGTTAGAATGGGTTTGATTGGGTTACAGTAATTAAGGATGGGTTTGGATAGGTTACAACAGTTTAGAATGGATTGGGAAGGGTCAGGATAGGATAGGGTATGATAGGGTGGGTCAAAGGAGGTTAGGTTGGATCACAGTCAGTTCAGAATAGGTTAGAATTCGCTAGAGATGGTTAGAATGAAATCAGAATGCGTTAGAATAGGTCAAAATGAGGTCACAATGCGTTACAGAGGGCCAGGTGGGTTAGAATCTGTAGCGGTGGGTTCAGGGCGCAAGGGGGGGCCAGAAGGGAGGATTGGGGCGAGGCTCTACGAGGCTAAAGGGGCGTCCCGCAAGGCAAGGGTCCATTTGTGTTTCCTTCATTACCATTCCGCGCGAAACTGAGTCCGCGAACGTTTCCTTTTTATCGGGGAGAATTAGCTTCGTCGTCGGCGTTGCGGGGTCGTTCACGCCTTCGTCGGTTTTATGCGTTCGTTCCGGGAAGAAAAAAAGTTTGGTTTCCCTCTTTTTGTTTTTTGTTGTTTTCGTTCCCAAGAGTTTTTTTGTGTGTGTTTTTTTGTTTTTTTTTTGCTTTTATCCGCCGTAAAAAATCTTTTCGTCCTCGTTCTTTTTTTTTTTTTTTGAGATCGGGTGTTTTGGTCTCTCTCTCTCTCTCTCTCTCTCTCTCTCTCTCTCTCTCTCTCTCTCTCTCTCTCTCTCTCTCTCTCCCTTGTATATTTAGAGAGAGTGGGTTTCTGCTTTGATTGCTTCGAAAAGAAAGGGCTTTTCACCCTAGTATCTTTGTTCCATTCCGAAGATAACATATATTGTTTTTTTCCTTTCTCTCTCTCTCTCTCTCTCTCTGGATAGTGCCACACATACCACTTTTCTATCTGTTAGTATATCATCAGGCGAAGTTTCTCTCTCTCTCTCTCTCTCTCTCTCTCTCTCTCTCTCTCTCTCTTGTGTATTTTCGCGCTCCAATAAAAAAGGATCTTCCATTTATACTTCTAAGGAAACGCAATCCAATCCAATCCCATTCACTAGCAAGGAGAACGGCCGAGGATTTATTTTTTCAAGGGGGGAAAAAATTTGTCATATTCTTCGACATTTCGGCGCCCAAGTTCACCTATTTGACATGGTTTTCGTAGGAGTTTGGGGCATTTCCAGGGGTAGCTGAAGGACCCTGGAGGTAGTTTGACCCTTCCTCTGTATTATGAACCCAAGAAAACAGTCATGAGAACCCGATTGACCTCCTTAATGGCCTTTGGAAGTAGTTGATGTGATAGGCTGGAGAGTCTCAGAATACCAACCCTATCAACAAGGTTTTCGTAGGGGTTTGGGGCATTTCCAGTGGTAGCTGAAGGACCCTGGTGGCAGTTTGACCCTTCCTCTGTACCAAGAACCTAAGAAGACACTCATGAGAACCCGACTGAACTCCTTAATGGCCTCAGGAAATAGCTGATGTGATGTGTCTGAGAATACCAACCCTATCAACGACCCAAACGCATATATTTGACATGGTTTTCGTAGGTGTTTGGGGCATTTCCAGGGGTAACTGAAGGACCCCGGTGGTAGTTTGACCCTTCCTCTGTACCAAGAACCTAAGAAGACACTCATGAGAACCCGACTGACCTCCTTAATGGCCTTTGGAAATAGTGTATGTGAGAGGCGGGAGCGTCTGAGAATACCAACCTTTGCTACGTTCTCAAAACCGTTCCCAGAAAACAAACACGTGGTGAGTTTTAAGGAAGTTTCCACTAGAACAAACTTTCCCTTTACCTTTTACGACCCTTAAACATAAAAAGCAAAGAAAATGGGACCTCAGAACTCGCTTATTCAGTGCCGCAAGGAAAAATTCATCCTCTCTTTTTATGTTCATCCATTTCTGAGAACCACCACGAGTGTGTCTATTTTTACTTTTCCGTATTTCTGGAACCGACGCTTTTTTCTCCCCTTCCGGCATCTCAGCTTCACCTCATCCCTCCGTTATGCTGGAGAGGTGAAAAGAGAAAGAGGAGGAGGAGAGGAGAGGCAAAAGAGGAGGGGGATGAGGAGGAAGGCGAAGAATTGAAGTGAGGAGAAGAAAGGTTAAGAAGAAAATGGGAGAGAAAAGTGGACAGATGAAAAAATAACCAAAAATAAGAGATGATGTGAAATAGAGAAGAAGACATGAAAGACAGAATGGAGAAAACGCAGAAAAAAGAGGAGAAGGAGGAGGAGGAGGAGGAGGAGAACTGAAGTGAGAAGAGGAAAAGTAGAAAAAGGAGGGAGAAAAGACGACGTAATAAAAAAATAAGAAGATATGAAATGGAAGAAAGTCTGAAAGAGAGGAGAAAAAGAAGAAAAAAAGGAAGAGGAGGAGGAGGAGCACGACAGAAAATTGAAGTAAGAAGAAGAAAGATCATTAAAAGGGAGGATAAAAAAAGAACAGATAAAAAATACGAAAAAAATAAGAAAAAAAATACGAAAAAAAGGGAAGAAGGAGAAGGAGAAAGGAGGAGGAGGACGGAAAATTAAAGTGAGGAAAAGAAAGATTAAAAAAAAACAATAAAAGATGACAATAAAAAATAACCAAAAAATAAGAAAAAAAGTGAAATACAGAGAAGGGAATGAAAGAGAGAAAGGAGGAAAAATGAAAAAAAAAGAGGAGGAGGAGGAAGAGGAGGACAGAAAATTGTAGACAGGAGAAAAAGATTAAGAAAAGAGGAAAGAAAAGAGGACAGATAATAAAAAAAAGAAAATATATGAAAGAGAGGAGGGCATAAAAGAAAAGAGAGAAAAAAAGAGGAGGAAAAGGAGGGCACATAATGGAAGTGAGGAGGAGAAAGAAAAAAAAAAGAGGTGAAAAATGAGGAGAGATAATTAAAGTAAGAAAAAGTAAAGAAGATAAGAAATTACGGGAAAAACATGAAAGAAAGAAAAAGGAGGACACGAGAAAATTTGAGTGAAGAAAAGAACGAGATTATGGCGAGGAGACAAAATAATAAAAAAAATAAAAGATCCAAAACAGAGAGGAAAGCATGAAAAGAAAAGATGAAAAGAGAGAAACAAGAAGAGGAAGAGGAGGAGGAGGAGGAGGACTGAAAATTGAAAAGAAAAAAAAACAAGAAGAGGAAGAGGAGGAGGAGGAGGAGGAGGAGGACAGAGAATTAAAAAGAAAAACAAAACGGAGACAAAACAGGAAAAATCATAAAAAAATAACAAAAAAACGAGAAAACATATGAAAAACAGAGACGAGAGACGATGAAAAAGAAACAGACAAAAGGAGAGTCTGTGAGCGTGAGAATATAAAAGAGGAAAACAAAGCACAGTGGGCGGTGGACAGACAGACAGACAGACAGACAGACAGAGAGGCGGACGCAGTGACTCTTTATAAATCCGATGCAACACACGTCGGATCAGAACCCCTTCAGGCGTCACTTAGAGGGGGGGGAGGGGGGGGAAGTAACGCCTCTGTAACACTATATACCCCGCCCCGTGACATTTACATTTTACCACGGCGAAGAGCGATTGATTTTTGCCGTTCACTATACCGTCTCTGCCTTCTTTCTGTGTCCGTTTCAGTTTCCTTCTTTTCTTTCTTCTCAGCATTCACTTCAACCTCCCTCTTCTTGATTTGCTCTGTTCTGTTTCCGTTTCCTTCATTTTTCATTTTTTTCATCTTAACTTCATTCATTTCTATCTCTTTCTGCTTCTGTTTCCATTTCCTTCATTTTCCTTCGTTTTTTTATCTTCCCTTCATTCACTTCAACCTCCCTCTTCTTGATTTGCTCTGTTCTGCTTTCGTTTCCTTCATTTCCTTCATTATTTTCATCTTTACTACATTTATTTCTACCTCTTTCTGCTCCTGTTTCCATTTCCTTCATTGTCCTTCGTTTCTTTCTTCCCTTCATTCACTTCAACCTCCCTCTTCTTGATTTTCTCTGTTCTATTTCCGTTTCCTTCATTTCCTTCATTCACTTTTTCGTCTTTCCTGCTTTCATTTCTACCTCCTTCTGACTTGTTTTCCTCATCTTCCTTTACTCCTATCTTCGCTAAACCCAATTTCCACCTCATTATAATTTCGTTTTCCTCACCTGCCTCCATTTCTTATCTTTATTCCACCTCTCTCTTTGTCTCTGTCTCTTCCCTTTCTCTCCTTCTCCGCTTTCTGACTATTCTCTTCTTTTCTTCTATCTCCGCCATTTCATTCCACTCCATCTCTATCACTATCTTCATTTCCTCTATATTACTCTTTTCTATTCCTCTTCCACCTCTACCACCGCTACCATTATCTCTACATCCTCTTTCTTATCTCCCATCACCACTACCTCACTCTACCTCCCTCTGTTCCGCCTCCATCATCCCCATACTCATCACCATCACCAACACCAGCATCACCTCCTCTCCTATAGGATGACATCGATCGCCGCCTCTGCCTATTCCACCACCACCACCACCACCTCGCCCACGTTTCTACTACACAGGTGAGTCTCCACGTGACGTCCGCGGGCGATCTGACAGAGGAAGAAGAGGAGGAGGAAGAGGAGGAGGAAGAGGAGGAGGCAATAAAGGGAGGAGGAGGAGCAGGACACGCAATAGGAAGAGGATGCCGCGTGTAGGAGGAAGAAAAATTAAAGTGGGAGGCTTCGAAGAGGAAGAGGAGGAGGAGGAGGAGGAGGAGGAGGAAGAGCGAGAGTGAAATAAAATGGTGAAAATGAAAAAGAAAAGCAATAAGGAAGGAAAATGATGAGACGAAACAGAGGAAAAGAGGAAAATAGAAAGAAAATGAGTGGAAACAGGAAAAAAAAGCAATAAAGAAGGAAAAAGATTAGACAGAACAGAAGAAAAAGAGGAAAAAAGATAGAAAATGAAAGGAACTGAAAAAGAAAAGCAAGAAGGAAGGAAAATGATGAGACGAAACAGAAGAAAAGAGGAAAATAGAAAGAAAATGAGTGGAAACAGGAAAAAATCAATAAAGAAGGAAAAAGATAAGACAGAACAGAAGAAAAAGAGGAAAAAAAGAAAGAAAATTAAAGGAACTGAACAACACGTACAAAGGAAACAAAAAAAAAGAAAATGGGGAAAAGAAAAAAATGAAATGAGTGGAACAGAACAAAGGAGAAGATAAAAGAGAAAAATAAAAAGTAGACAAATTAATAAACACCAAAAAAAGAAGGAAGCAAAAGGACGAGTCTACAAAGGTTATGAGAGGAGGGAAATCATTCAAAGGCATCCAATTCCACTCTACTATGAGGTTCTTTTTTTACTCTTTTTTTCATCTTTTCTTCACATCGGCCAGGTAAAGGAAGCCCGATATAGCAAAAGGTGAGAAGGAGGAGGAGGAGGAGGAGGAGGAGGAGGAGGAGGGCCGTAATAAAAGCGATAGGAAAGGTGAGATAGAAGATGTTAAAGAAAGTGAGAAAATGGGAAGAGATGAGAGGTGGGAGACACGCAAAGAGGGAGACAGAGAAAGAGAGTAAAGATGGAAGAGGGAGAAAAGGAGAAGGGAGGATAGGAAATGTTCAAGGGAAGAGAGGAAAAGATATAGATATAGAGGAAAAAATTACGTGAGGAAAAGAGGAAAATACGAAAGAGATAACCAAGAAAAAAAATCAGTGGGAAGATGAAAAAGAGAAAAAAAGAAAGAGAAAAGAGAAAGGAAGAGATGTAAAAGCAGAGGAGAGGAAAAAGGAAAATAATGAAAGAGAGAAGCATTAAAAAAATAAAATTAGTGGGAAGATGAAAAAGAAAGGGAGAAGAAAAAGGAGAAGAAAAAAGAGAAGGAAAAGGAGGAGGAGGAGGACAGAGAATTTAATTGAGGAGAAGAAACAAAAAGATTAAGAAACGGAGGGAAGAGGAAAGAGAACAGATCATAAAAAAATAACAAAAAATATGAAAAAAATGGAGAGAGAGAGAGAGAACCACACACACACACACACACACACACACACACACACACACACACACACACACACACACACACATTCAAAACAAACAAAACATGTCATTATAACAACAGATAAACAAAGAAACACAAAGATAAACAGAAATAATCACCTTCACCACCACCGTCACCACCGTCACACAGTAGTTCCGTCACGTCCTTCTTCCGTCTGCGTCACGCCCGTCTCTCTCTCTCTCTCTCTCTCTCTCTCTCTCTCTCTCTCGTCACGGGTTTCGGCGCGTGGCTCAGTGACGCAGTTCCAGGAGCCGACAGGTAGGTAACACAGGTGTCCCGAAGGTTAATTAGCTCACCTCACCTGAGATGCCTAACTGAACACTCTCTCTCTCTCTCTCTCTCCAGGGTATAAGTACTGTAAGGTATTTCCACGTATTCTAGTATCTATTATATTCATTATGTCATTTATTTTCCTCTGTAAGTATGTAAGTATTTATAGATTCGAAGTAAAAATAAATGTGTGAGTGTGTGTCTGTGTGTCTGTGTGTGTGTGTGTGTGTGTGTGTGTGTGTGTGTGTGTGTGCAAACTGTGTAAACAAAAATTCGGGTGAGCTTTTGTTTCCTTCAGCGCCTCGGAGTTTGAACTTGCGATGCTCTTTTCTTTTTTTGTTTTCTTTTTCTTTTTTTTTCTTTTGCCTTTTTGCGAAAACACGAATATTTTGACTCTGAGAAATGTTTGTAGAAGCGGAAAGAAAACGAAAGAGAACAAGACACTAAAAGAGGAAACAACAAACACGAGGAAAGCGAAGAGGAAACTGGAAGAATGTGGAGGAGAGGAGGAGAACGACGATAGGAAGAGGAGGAGGAGGAGGAGGAGGAGGAGGAGGAGGAGGAAAGTTGGAAAACAGGAAATTAAGGAGCGATGTAAGATGGGGCGGGGGAAGAAGTCCACTGGAACAAGAAAGGAAGGAAGGAGGGAAGGGGTGGGAAAGAGGGAAAAAAAGGGAGGAGGAGGGAGGGAGAGAGGAGAGGAACCAAGAAGCGAGGAAACTTAGAGAAGAAAGAAAAAGAGAAAAAGGAAGAGGAGGATGGAGAGAGGAAGGGAGGGAAGGAAAGGAGAAAAGTAAGGGGATGAGGAGAGGAAGAAGAGACGGGAAACCATGAAAGAAGGAAGGAAGGGAGGGAGAAAAGAAGTAAATAAAAGAGGGAGATGATGAAACATGGAAAAAGGGAAGAAGCGTGGAAAGTAATGGAGGAAAAAACATGAAAGAAGTTACGCAGAAAAAGAGGAAAAGAGAAACGCAAAAAGGAGAAGAAAGATGAAGGGAGAGCAAGCGGAAAACCAAGGAACGAGAGAGCATAGAGAAGGAGGAAGCGGAACAATAGGTAAGGAGAAGGAAGGAAGGAGAAGGAAGAAGCTGAAATAAACAGGAAACAAGGAAGAACCAACATACAGAAACGGGGAAACGGAAACAGAAGAAAGAGAAGGAAAAGGAGGAGGAAAGGAAACAATGAAAGCAGTAAATAAGGAAAGAAACGAAGGAAGGAAGGGGGAAAAGAAAGAGAACAAGAAATAGAGAAGAAGCTACGGAGAACCAAGGACATGGCAACGTTGATAAAGACGCAAAAAGGAGGAAAAGGAGAAAACAATGAATAAGAAAAGAAACGAAGGAAAGAAATAAGGAAAGAAGAAATAGAGAGGAAGAAGATGCGAGGAACCAAGGGCAGGAAGACGATAATAAAGATAGGAACAAGACAACAAAAAAACGAAAAGGAGGAAGAAGAGAAGAGGAAACAATGGATACAGAGAATAAGGGACGAAACGAAGGAAGGAAGGGGAAGCAAGGGAAACAAGAAACAGAGGGGAAGAAGAAGCCGCAGATAAACAAGAACCTGGCAACGAAGATATGAAGAGGAAAAAAAGGCAAAGAGAGAAGGGAGAAAACAACGAAAATAGCGAATACGGGAAGAGAGAAAGGAAGTAGGAAAACACAAAACAGAGAAGCTACGCAGAAGTAAGAGCGAAGCCAATAAAGACAGAAATAAAATAACCAGAAAACGGGAAAAAAAGGAGAAAGAGGAGGAGAGAAAACAATGAAAAGGGAAGTAACGAAAAGGTGAGATATGAATGAAGTAATGAAAAGGGAAGGAAGGAAAGTAACGAAAATAAGAAAACAAGAAACAGAGAAGAAAGACGAAGATACGAAGAACCAGGAACAGGGAGAGGCTAACAAAAAGGAAAAAAAAGCGAACAGTGAATAAGGAAAGGAACGAAGGAAGGAAAGGGAAATAAAAAAAACAAGAAGCAGAGAAGAGAGAAAAAGATACACAAAAACCAGGAACAGGGAGACGCTAACGAAGACGAAAAAAAGGCAAACAGTGAATAGGGAAAGAAACAAAGGAAGGAAAGGAAAACAAGAAAACAAAAAGCAGAGAAGAGACAAGAAGCTACAAAGAACCAAGCGCAAGACAACGAAGCAACCAACCCGGTAAGAAAACAAAAACAAACCCCTCAAAAAACACCAATAACAAAAACTCACTAACAAGCGGAAGTGACATAAGCCTCAACGTCATCATCCTGCCCAGCCAAGCCAACCCAACCCACCGACCCCTTTCACGCCGTGCCAACCAGCAGAGGCAGCAGGAGAGGCCGGGAATGGAGAGCAAACACACATTATTTACAAGGGTTATTTACAAGCTATTCAACCCTTCGCCAGTGTCAATAGTCATACTGCGAGGTCTGTTTGTGCCCGCCTGGACCGCCTCTCCATCGCGGACTCCAATATTGGGATTTGTTACGCGTCATTATCTCGTCTCCTTCACGTCGTATTTCCTCCTTTTAAGTGAAAGACGAGAGAGAGAGAGAGAGAGAGAGAGAGAGAGAGAGAGAGAGAGAGAGAGAGAGAGAGAGAGAGAGAGAGAGAGAGAGAGAGAGAGAGAGAGAGAGAGAGATGCTTTGCTACGGGTCATTAGTTCGTCTCATTCACCTTGTATTTCCTCCTTAAGTGAAAGACAAGAGATAGACAGATATAGATAGATAAATAGATAGAGAGAAAGGGGGGAGGAGGAGGAGGATGCAGACAAGTATTTTATGTTAGTTTCTCCCTCCTCTCTCCCCTCCCCCCCCACCTTCCGTTTTCTTTCTAGGTTTGGTTTACGTTTTCTTCTTTTGTCTTGTTAGTGTTTTCTTTTTTTCGTCCTCACTCTCGTTTTCTTTCTTTTTTTTCCTGTTATTCCTCCTGTGTTTTTTTTATTTATTCATTTTGTTCCTTATTTGCTTTTTCTTATTTTAGTTTTTTTCGCTCACTTTTCCTTTTTTTTCTCACGCATTTTCCATTTCAATTTTTTTGGCATTAGCATAATAAGGTTTAGTATATTGTAATTCTTTCCCGATGCTGAATTTCCCTTTTTTTCCGTTTATTTTCCTTCTTCTTATCCAATGTCTTCACTTCCTCCTTCTCTATGTTCTCTCTTCTTGCTTTTCCATTCTTTTCTTTTCTCGTTTTTACTTTCCTTTTTACCTCTTTTCTGCGTATCTTCTTCCTTGTTTCGTGTTTCATCTCCTGTTTTTCGCTATTTATTTTTATTCTTCCTTTCTTTTCCTCTTAAGAATTTGATTTATCTTCGTCAGTCTTGTTTTTTTCCGTAATTTTCCTCTTTTTCCCTTTCCCTCATCTCTCGTCATTCGTATCTCTATTTTTTTTTTCTTTAAGGATTCAAGATATATTTTCAGGTTAGTCTTGTTTTCGTTTTTTCTATTTCCTCGCATTCCTTATTTTTCTCATTCTCTCTTACATCTTCCATTTCCTCACACCTTTCTCCCCATATAAATAATTTCCCATCCTCTGTGTCTCATTTAAATGCTAACCCCTTTTTAATTCCCTTACAGTCCTTATTTTCCTCACTCACCTTTTTCTCTCCTATAATTTTCCTTCTATTTCCTTGCAATCCATATTTTCCTCATCTTTCCCTCTCGCTTTGTAAATTTCCCATTCTTTGTATATCATTTAACCGCTAACACCTTTTTTTTTCATTTTCTTCCATTTCCTATTTTCCTCACGCACTTTTTTCTCTTATACATTTATTTATATTTCCTTGCGTCCCCTATTTTTTCCCTCACCCTTTCATCTCGCTCAATAAATTTCCCATCCTCTTTATTTTTTGTATATCATTTAACTGCTAAACTTTTTCTTCATTTTTTTCCATTTCCTATTTTCCTCACTCACTCTTTTCTCTCTTATACATTTCTTTCTATTTCCTTGCGTTCCTATTTTTTTTTTTGTCACCCTTTCATCTCGCTCAATAAGTTTCCCATCCTCTTTACTCTTTGTGTATCATTTAACTGTTAACACTTTTATTCTTCATTTTCTTCCATTTTCTATTTTCTTCACTCACTCTTTTCTCTCTTATAAATTTCTCTCTATTTCCTTGCGTTCCTATTTTTCTGTCACCCATTCATCTCCCTTAAAACCTTCCCATCCTCTTTATCATATTCAAATGTTCTTATTTCTTGACTTTCCTTATTTTCCTTCCTAATATTCCTTTTCTCTCCTTCTATGAATTTAACCTTATTTCTCTAGCCTTGCGTTCCTTATTTTCCTCAATCACCCTTTTTTTCTTTCGTCTTATGTATATATTTCCCATTCTTTGTATCTCAGTTAAATGCCAACACCTCATTTTCATCCTTGCATTTCTATTTTCCTCACTCATCTATTTCCATTCCTATTTTCTTGCGTTTCCTATTTTTTCTCGCCCTTGTCCTCTCCTCCTTT